>NW_028078194.1:1639145-1658261 GCF_014824575.4 Sturnira hondurensis
CACCTGACAGGCTGCCTTGGTCCCACGGGATCTGGTACTGTCCTGTGGCTGGGTGAGAAGCAAGTCAAGCTGCCTTCACAGAACACCTCAGTCCACTTTCCAGTAAAAACTTCTCCAGAAAGCGTGCCTCTCAGCCCAGCCCAATCCCCAACCTGACTGGTTAGGACAATGCTCCTCTCAAATTTCCTGGGCTGGCAGGCTGGTGGGCTGGCGACCACAGAGATCGCAACTGAACACGGCCCCCTGTCCTTGCCACCCTCCCTGCACACCTAGGCAGACAGGTCTCTGCCACCCAGCCCCGCCTAGATGTTGAGGGAGGGAGCTAGCTCTTCCAGGGACCCTGCAGCCGGCCCAATGCTCCACTGGGTGCTGGGCTCCCTATGAGTCCTCCGTGGCACTGGCCACAGACGGAAGCCTCTACACCCCTAACACAGCGGCAGTGGCGGTTCTGAGGCGTTTTGGGCTGGCCCAGGGCAGCCGGCCCTGCCGCTGCCGCTTTTGTCTTTACTCACAGTTGCTGGGCTCCCGCTGAGTCCTCTGTGGCAGACGCCCGATGCTGGCCGTAGACAGAAGCCTCTGGGCCCTGGAAGCTGTAGAAGCAGCAGCTCTGAGGTCTTTACGCGCCGGCCAATGGCTGCTGGTCCCGCCGCTGCTGCTTTTGACTTTACTCTGGGGTGCCTGGCTTCTGAGGGCAGCTGGCCTTGCCGCTGCTGCTTTTGTCTTTACTCACAGGTGCTGGGGTCCCGATGAGTCCTCTGTGTCAGACGCCCCTGTCGCTGGGCGCAGGGGGAAGCCTCTGGGCCCCGACCGCTGAGGCAGCCAAGGCTCCAAGGTCTTTATGCGCAGGCCAATGGCTGCCGTCCTGCCGCCGCCGCCACCGCTGCCGCTGCCCTTGACTTTTCTCAGGGTTGCGGGGCTCCCGATGAGTTCTCCGTGGCAGACGCCCTTGTCGCTGGGCACAGACGGAAGGAAGCCTCTGGGCTCCAACCGCTGCAGCAGCCGCGGCTCCGAGGTCTTTACGCGCCGGCTAATGGCTGCCGCCGGTCTGGCCACCTCTGTCCTTACTCGCGTCCCTGAGACCCCAACAACCTCCAGCGGTCTTGTTAGTCACTATCTCTGGTCTCTTATTTTCATAAATGCTGGGGAATTGTTGGTTAGGTAATTGATTGCGCTGTTCTTCTGTAAATCTGCCAGGATTTTCCCCCAAGTGTAGGAGAACTGCAGTCGCTCCGTCCTACTCCGCCGCCATTTTCCCCAAGGATTTTTTTTTTGTCTTGGAAATGCTTAATTGAACACTCAGCTAGATCTAAGAAGTATTTGTTTGGTCCCTCCTGCCCAGTTCCTCTCTCATCTCAGCCCTCACCAATTACAAGTTTCCACCGAGACATTGTTACTGAGCAACCCAGGAAATGTCCACCAAGGCTGTATATGAGCAAAGGAGGTTTCTTACTTCCATCAGTAAGGAGAGCACTGGGGCTATGTCCCAAAGCAGGGTTTCCCCGAATAGACAAGGCGAATCACCTTTACCGGCACTGGTTACACGTATTCACCAGAAGAGGACCGGCCACGACATGCCGAGGCTGAGTCACTCCAGCACAGGGGCAGTCTGGTGCTCAGCTTCTAGGACACGTCCTTGTTCTGGAAGACAGCTCGACAAAGACTGTTAGTTTCAGCAACACCTTTAACCCTACTCTGCTTATCACATGCCCAACTAGTCAGAAAGTTCTGCACAAAAATTTATGAATAAATCAAACAGGTTTATTCAGGTATTCTGATCAATGTTCAGGCCACATCACCGCTATGTGCCTCACTTTCTCCATCTAATTGGAACAGGCTATGGGATCTCACCACTCCTGCACACTAGAATTATCTGGGGGTTTGTGGGGGGGCTTAGAGTAATGCTAACTAGGCCCCATCACCAGCCAATGGAAATCATCTCTGGAAATGGGCCCCACATCCTTTAATTGTAAAGAAACCCTCAGGTGATTTTGAAGTACATGGTGACAGACACCAGAGCCTTGCTGATTCCTGGTGTCTCTTGTATGATGGAAATTCCCTACGTGAGTGATTGGGTCTCAGTTCCTGGACACACTTCCCTTTCTCTGAGGCTCAGGTCCAGTATCTTCACCGCTCTTCCTCCTTTCCCAAGCTGCACCGTGTCTCTTTCACATCCACGGTTTGGGATGTGAAAAGAGTGCAGTCTTGAGTGTTCTGACCCCTACATACAAAGCTTGCACTTAGCTGTGATTATTCCCAAATATTTCCAATCATATCCATGTAGAAGGACTTAAAGACACGAGAAGTCCTTCCTTCTGAAGGACTGATGATTTTCATATCTTCTCATGGGTCTCAAGGGACCACTCAGCCCATCTTGATACACAGTCTGGCTTAGTGAAATATACCCAAGCACTAAGTGAATTTTCACCGCTACTTCTTCCATAGTTCAGGCATATTTTGAAGCCTTAATAGACTTAAGAGAAGTTGCGGGAAGAGTCTCCCCTCAAATCCAGCCCTGCAAGATTGACTACTTATTAATTATTGCACAACATCACAATCAGGAAAATGTCATTAGTGCTGTGTGTGTATTTTACTTAAGCTAGATAATCTCACATCTGAGTATAATTTCTCCCAAACTGAATTTCTCTTTTGTGAGTGATACCAACATTCATAGGATCTCCTCCAGCATACACTAAGAAAAGTCTCAAAATAACAAAATCAACAAAACACTTTAAAAATGATTGCTGAGTAGAATTTAAAATTTTTTTGCCGATTTTTTTTTTGTGTGTGTGTGTGGCGGGAGCTGGTAAATTTACATTCTCCTAGAGATTTAGAGTCAAATTATAATATATGAAAAATCAGCTGCAATGCTTCCTCTCTGTATGGTTTTATCCGCTCTCCCATATACATTTTTATTTATTTGTTTGATTAATGTATTTGTTTTGATTTAGTATTTAGATATTGTTTCGATCCATCCTAACAGTTTATTATGAGCATCATAAAACAGAAAAATGGAGAGAAGTTCACAACACACACTAATACACTCACCACCTAGATTCTACAGTAACATTTTGCTAATTTGCTTTATTACATATCCAGTCATCCACCAACTTCTCTATCTCTCCTTGAACTAATTTTTTGTTGATACATAAGAAGGCAGTTGGTATAACGAATTGATAAAATATTTCAGCATGCATATTGTTGGGACGCTAGTCACGCCCTGTTTACAAGGAAACGACAATAATCCTGCTCTAGGAGACATCTACTGGTTCAATCCAGTGACCCTGGGGGTGGGGGTCAGGGCGCTTTGCTCTCGTAAATCTGTGGAGGAGGGAAGCTTTCGCTAAGAAAGTGTCGACTGAGCAAAGATCTGAAGGAGGTGAAGGGGTGAACACTGTCGATACAGGGCTAGGAAGGGGGTTGCTGGTAGGGGAAAGAGTAAGCTTGTTACAGAAGGGACCCATGGTGGGGGGACCAGATACCATTACCAAATGGAATCCCCCTCTCCTGGGGGTCCCCCTGTACAAGGTTCACCTTGACCGCCACCCTTAGGAATTCCGGCTTTCAATGCCAGAGATTGGTGAAAAGGAAAGGAACTATTTATTCAAAAGTTATACAGACTTAGAGTGATGACTTAATATTTTTGTTAAAATCCCAAAGTCTCTTAAAACACCCATGATCCACACATACACTCACAAACACACGTAACACTTTGTTCCCCACCTTGGCCCAGTCAGGGGTACTGTATCTCAGGAAAAAATAAATAGAAGTGTGTGGTTCAGGTAGCCTCTGGTCCTTCCCAGTAATCTGTGGCCAGCTGGCAGGCCTCCTGCGCTTCCCAGCACCGACAGCTGTGTTGCGGTCCTCTCCAGTCCTTAATCTGATCCCACGTGGCGCCTTCTCATGGCCCACTGACAATGAGTCCTTCCACCCCTTTCCTTCCCTGCAAGGCCTCCATTGTTCCTGTCCCTAGTCCTGCACTGTCTCTCCTGCATTCTTCCAAACTGCTGAGACAGAGCTCTGCATGGATGCTAGATCTTCCTGTCCTGCTTCCTAAGTCCTGTGGCTAAGCCTTGTGGTTAAGCCCCAAACTGTGTGGTTAGCCCCCAGAACCACTTGGTTCCAACCTGCATGGTTGCCATGCCTGGGTTTAAATCCCAGAAGGAATCTTCCTCTTCATTCCCATTTCTGACTCCTCCCACGATCATCTATACTGGCCAGCATTCCCGTATTTTTCTAGCTCTTCTGGGCCGCCATAGTAAGTACTGGAAAGCGTGGCCCCATGGTGTGGAGCTAATCATTTCCGAGCTCTCACTCAGGCACTGTTACCAGGGGAAGCTGCCTCCCGGTTATATCAGGGGTTGAAGTCACCCCCATCTCCCTGGCTCAAAGCAGGACCATGGCTATTTAACATATCTATGAGACTAAGCAGCTGTTATAGATATGTTAAATAACCATTTTTGCAGCCATTTGCAGAACTGTTGATATGCAAAATAACTCTCAATGGCCCTGCTCCCTGTGTCCATCCCCCAGTTCAGACTTGAGGGGGTGGAGACGTCCTATATTTTATAATTCCTGGACACCTTGAGTTCTGGGCCCCATTTGAAATCCTTCCTTTGAGGGTGGGGGTCCTGGAAGCACCCTGTTTCAAGTCCAAAGGCCTGGGGTTGAGAGCAGGTTGGCCTATGCAGATGGTGTGGTTGGATGAGGAGAGCAGGGGCAAGTCATGAGATGTCAGGTCATGAAGCCTCGTGGAGGGGTAGGATATAGTGGTCACAGTTACAATGTTTATCTTGAGAGGGAAGACACGTTTTATTTAATTTTTTTGGAAGACAGTTTAAATGTATTAGTAACACACTTAGCTTGTTCTTTTTAAAAAAATATTATTTTTTAAAATATTTTATTGATTTATTTTTAGAGAGAGGGGACGTGAAGGAGAAAGAGAGGGAGAGAAACATCAATGTGTGGTTGCCTCTCACATGCCCCCTACTTAGGGCCTGGCCTGCAACCAAGGCATGTGCCCTGACTGGGAATCAAACTGGCAACCCTTTGATTTGCAGGCCGGCACTCAATCCACTGAGCCACACCAGCCAGGGTAGGAAGACATGTTTTAGAAAAGGTGATGAACAGCTTGTTCAGGGTAGAAAAATAAGTCCAGAGTTGTCTCCTTACTAAGGATGCAGAAACATTTAAAAGAACTGCAGTGTTTGAAACAATCTTCAGTGTCTGGATCATGTCTTTCCTTCCTTGTTCTTACTTCTTTCCCCTCCTTTCTCACCTGTGTCTGGGCCAAGAGATAGTCTTTGATGATTAAGGTTTAAATAGGTAGCGTGTAACAATCAATGGTAAAAATTAGAAGGAAAAAACCTAAACCTCCTCCTGGCTATCTACTTATATTGCTTATTTTTGAAAAGTATTAAGCACTCCCCCTGTGCCAAGTGTGTGTGTGTGTGTGTGTGTGTGCGTGCGCACGCGCACGCATGTGTGTATTTAAGTTTTTATTTATTTATTTTAGACAAAGGGGAAGGGAGAGAGAAAAGCAGGGAAACATCAACCTGTGGTTGCCTCTCGTGCGCCCTCTAGTGGGGAACCTGACATGGCCTGCTACCCAGGCATGTGCCCTGACTGGAAATTGAACTGGAGACCCTTTGGTTCCCAGGCTGGTGCTCAATCCTCACCAGCCAGGGCCTACTTATATTGTTTCGAACTTCAAGTTCACAAAGGAAAAAGCCATCTGCAAAAATAGATGTTCAGCATTGAGAAGAAAGAAAGATCTGGCTGTTTTGTGGGTGTTGATCATGTTGCAATTCCTACATGGATCTGAATCCCAATCTTCTTTTCTCTGACTGTGCGATTGAGTGGATTCTTGGGAAAATCAATAGGGTTGTCTTTTGAATTTCTACTATAAACATGCAAAACACAGCAACTAAAGAAAAATAAAAATAAAAACTGAAACATCCAAGTGATTTTAAACCAGCTGTGAACCCTTAATCTTCAGTAATAATAACTTGTCCAGGAGATGGATGTTGGCCACAGTTCTCAGCCTTGGTACCACTGACTTTGTCTGGATAACTGTGTGTTGTGGGAAGTTGTCCTGAGCATTGTACAATGCTTACCCAGCATCGTTAAGTATGTCCACTGGATGTCAGGAGCACCCTGTGGTTGCAACCATCAAACCCGTCTCCAGCCCAGGTTGCGGTGGATCAGTTGATTGGAGCATCATCCCCTAAATAAAAGGTCATGGGTTCGATTCCCCACCAGGCGCACATCTAGCTTGCAGGTTTGTTACCCAGTTGGGGCTCATAAAAGAGGCAGCTGGTGGATGTTTTTCTCTCACATCAGCGTTTCCCAACTTCTCTCTTTCATTTCCTTCAACTTTCACGATAATCAATAGGCACGACCTTGGGTGAAAAATAAATAAACATACTTTCTCCAGATGTTGCCAAATGCACCTCGCTTTGCCCTGAGTGGCAAAATTCTCCTCTTGTCTCTTACCTCCCCCACTAACGCCAGTTGAAAAATCCCTGCTACAAATAATACCCTCATGTATATGCCAAATTATATTTTTAATTAGTTTTTACAGCAGAGCCTGAAAGAGATAGCAGAAGGAATTCCAGTAGCAGAGGGAAAGCTGAATAGAGATGAGAATTTGGGGATGCCAAGACAATGCCAATTCAGTGCTAGCTTTCAAGGCTTGTAAGGACAGGATACTGATCTTTCTTGGGGGACAATGTTGTAGGCTGCATATGAAAACCCTTTGTGATGGACACCTTGAGAGCCCCAAGGCCTTCCAGGAGCGCCACCAGCACACCTGCCAGTGGACCGCAGGAGCAACGGGAAGTCCTGGATGACCCAGTGCCTCTTCCAACTGATGCCTTCCTTTGAGGAGAAGCAGCTCCACGTGTGCTCCCTTTTCAGAACTTTGCTTCATGCCATTTGCTTTTACAAAAGACACATGCTAGTACTCGTTTGAAGATTGAAAGTTTCAAAGAGTTTTCACCTTTGTGAAAAAGGGCAACAAGAATAATGCCCATCGTTTGTTTTGCACAGAGCCTTCATAGAGGCTGTGCACCACCCCAGCCGCTGAGCTCCTTCCCCAGGAGCTGCACTCGGCAGCTCGCTCGAATGTGCCAAGGCCGTGAGTCGTCTGTGAGCCTCTGGGCTTCAGCTCTGTTTCGTTTGCAAAATATCTCTTAAGGTAATTGCCTGTTTGATTTAGGGTATTTTGCCTGACAAAAGATTTCATAGAAATGCTTTCCTGCTGGATGGGGATGAAAAAAAAAGTATGTTCCTGAAAGCAGCACACAGAAAAGATGGTTAGTGCATGTTAACCTCAAATCAGATGGAATGTGAGGGCGGTCCGTATTTCAGCCCCTAAGGAACATGTCCCACAGAGTTCTCAGAGCCAGCAGCCAGCCTCAGGGCCTGCTCATAGCACTCCAGGGCTTCATGCATTTCTCCTTTCCATTTGTGGATGAACCCGAGGATGCTCAAGCTTTCTATGTCTGCTCCATTTCTTCGATGTCTCCTCAAAACCAATTTCTCCAAAGCCCTAAGACTTTCATTGCTTGTAAATAATGAGTTTTCTTTGTTTATTGCTTTTAAATAATGGATAATTGCATTGACTTCAGATTTCCTGTGAAATTCTTGAAATCGGCCATAGCGGAAATGAATGTTTTGGTGTAGATGATCATGAAAAATCCCCATGCTCAGTAGCTTCTGAAAAATATCCTCAGCCTCTCTGTGCTGGCCCAGTTCTGCATACATCTCAGCCAGGTCAATATACACCATGTGAAATCCCGGCCTTAACTCCAAAGCCTTTTTAAATTCACAGATAGCCATCCGAACTAATCTGTGGATATTTTCTCTATCCCGTCCTCTAGGCTGGCCGTTGGGACCTTTCTTCATTTGAATCATTTGTGTCTTGTAGCAAAGCCCTACCTGGTGGTGCAGGAAGGCAGAGGAAGGTGTTGCCCGCAAAGCCATTTTTAAGAAGTGAAGAGCTTTATCTACAGAGCCTTGTCTTCGGTAAAACTTGGCTGCATATCGAAAGACGTAGGTTTGAGAAGACTGGTTAGTCAGTGCTTCTTCAATGTACTTTTCTCCCTCAGCTTCTTGTCCGATGTCCTGAAGCTTCAAGGCAAGGAGACTTTTAATATATGGATCCTCTGGATTTAGCTCGATGGCCCGTTTGAGAGTTTGCAGACAAAATACCTCACCAGTCTGTGGTGCTCTGTTGAACCCAGCCAGACGATAGACAGCAATTGCATACCCAGTGTTGAATTCCGGGTTGTCAGGGTCCACTTCCAGAGCCTTTTCAAAGCAGGCTTTAGCCCGTTCATAATTCCTTCCTCCACATTTCAGCAAGGCCCAACCTTCCTCACAGTCCATCTCTGGACTCTCCACTGTGTAGCAGGAGGGGCTGGCAAACTTTTTGCAAGTGCTTTCCACCTTGTCCAAATAGATCTGGGCTTCTTCTAGTCTGCCCATGTGGTAATACAGCCAGGCATAGTTGCCCCAGGTAACCAGTCTTCTCACTTCTGACTGGCCAACATGTTCTGTCTGCCTTAAGTCTTCAGCCTGTTTCAAGCTCTGCAGGGCTTCCATATTCTGGCCTTTCAGGTGTTTCACATAGGCCAGTAGGCTGTGTATTGCCACATTAAATTTTGTGTCTAGGAATTCAATTTGACTATAGATCCTGTTTTCTAAATCAGCGATTTCAACGTCTTCAATGAGGAATTTCCATGTGAAATGGCATCTCAGCTGTTCCAGCCTGTCTTTGAGCTGATCTTCCTCAGAATTCTTACTGTGAAAACACAAGCATATTTTCTTTGTTAGGTGAGGCAATGTCAATGGAAAGAAGCCAGATAAATCACTTCACATGTATACCTTGGCCTGGGAAAGGACACAGCTGCCTCATTTTTTCTTTTTCTTTTTTTTTCTTTTTTTTTTTAGAGGTCCTCTATAATTAACCCTTGAGCAACATAGGTAGGAACTTGTAGGCTCACTTATATATATCTGGATTCACTTCAGTATAGTCAGTCCTTCCATCAGGGGTTTCCCATGCAGGAATCCAACCAATTGTGGTGGAAAACACCACTGCGTTTGATCTGTGGTTGGTTGAATCTGTGGATATGAAGGTCTAACTGTAGACTGTAAAGTTATAGTGAGTTTTAGACTGTGTAGGGACCGGGGTGGGCGGGGGGTGGGGGTGGGGCTGGGCGTGGCATCCCTACCTTCTGCTTTGTTCAAGGGCCAACTGTATTTCTAAGCTCTGCATGGAGTTTGAATGCAATTTCCTTGGCTCCATAGGCCAGCTCCGGCACTTTCTCTCCAAGTAACCTGTTTGTGCCTCAATGCCCTATTTGTAAAATAGGGATAATAATAGTTCTTATGACACTGGGCTTGGTGAGGATTAATAAGCCGTATATGCAAAGCACTTTGAGTATATTACATGCTATGTAAGAGTTTCCTGGCCCTGGCTGGGTAGCTCAGGCGGTTAGAACATTAGCTGGATACCGGTTGCTGGTTAACCTTTGTTTAGGGCACATAACAAGAAGCAACCAATGGATGCATAAATAAGTGGAAGAACAAACTGATGTCTCTCTCTCTCAAAATCAATCAATAAATTTTTTAAAAAAGAGTTTTTTTATTTCCTACTAATTTAATTTGGACAAAATGCAGGTAGAAATGCAGCATCTCAAGACCTTAGGCTGCAGATTATGCAAGCAAATAAGACCACCTAAAAGAGATAATTTGGACCAAGTACTTTTCCCACTAACTATTTGAAAATAATTATAAATTTGCAGAAAGCAAAGGGAACACATAGTTTCAGAGTACCCTCACCAAGTTTCTCCCAATGATTACATCTTACACAACTATAGTATAATATCAAAGTTAGGAAATTGAAATTGGTATAATATGCATATAGTTCTATGTCACTTTATCACATGAATAAATCCAGGGAACCACCACTGCCATCAAGATACGGAGCTCTCCGAGCATCACAGATACCTCCCTTCTGCTATCCCTTTACATGACATCTGTCTCCTCCTTCCCCCCTGAGAAATCCACAACCTCTGATAACCACTAAGTTGTTCTTTATTTCTCTAATTTCTTAATTTCAAGAGTGTCATATAGATGGAATCATAGAGTTCATGACATTGGAGATTGTCTTTTTCACTGATCATTGATACTTCAGTTGTTTCAAGTTCGGGCCTGTTACAAATAAATGTTCTATGCATACTTTTCTATAGGCTTTTGTCTGTAGAAACATACAACTAAAATACATTTTTATTTCTCAGGGGGAAATGTCCAGGGGTGCAACAGCTAAGTCATATGATAGGCGTGTGCTCACATTTTTCAGAAACTGCTACATATGATGGACTTAAAAGGAGAAACTGACAGCCATACAGCCATGGTAGGGGACTTGAACACCCCAGTGACCACGCTGGGTACACCTTCCAGACAAAAAATCTACAAGAAAACAGGGATCCTAAACAACACACTAGATCTCACAGATTTCATTGATATTTACAGAACATATCAATCCAAAGCAGCAGAATGTACATTCTTTTCAAGTGCATATGGAACATTCTCACAGACAGACCACATGTTAGGACCCAAATAAGTCTTAATGAATTCAAGAAGATTGAAATTATATCCAGCAGCTTCTCTGATCATAATGGCAAGAAACTAGAAATCAGGTATGGAAAAAAATCGAAACATTCAAACACATGCAGTCTAAATAGCATCTTATTAAAAAAATGAATGGGTTACCAATGAGATCAAAGAAGAAAGAAAACATCCCTGGAAACAAAGGAAATGAACACACACACACGACAACCCAAAATACATGGGGCACAGTGAAAGCAGTCCTGAGAGGGAAGTTCATAGACCTGAAAAAGCAAGAAAAATATCCTATAAATGATCTAACCCAACACTTAAAAGAACTGGAAAAAGAACAACAAGAAAAGCCACGTGTAAGTAAAAGGAAGGAAATAATAAAAATCAGAGCAAAAATAAATGACATAGAGAGCAAAAAACAAAAAACAAAAGATCAATGGGAGCAACAGCTGTTTCTTTAAAAATACAAACAAGATTGATAACCTTTAGCCAGTCTTGTCAAGAAACAGAGAGGACCAGTAAGTACATCAAATCAGAAATGAAAACAGCAATGTAACAACTGACATCACAGGAATATAAAGGGTTGGAAGATAAAACTATAAACAATTATATGCCTATAAAATGCACTAAGTGGGCAAAATGGACAAATTCCTAGAAATATACAATCTTCCAAAAATCAATCAGGAGAATCAGAAAACCTGAATAGACCAATAATAAGTAATGAAATTGAAGCAAGAGCCAAAAAACTCCCAGCAAACAAAAGTCATGGGCTGAATGGCTTCACGGGTGAATTTTACCAAATGTTCAAAGAACAATTAAAACCTTTCCTCAAAAGATTCCAAAAAAAATTCAAGAGGGGAAGACTTCCAAGCTCTTTTTACAAGGCCAGCATTATACTAATTCTAAAATCAGATAAAGGTACTACAAAGAAAGAAAATTATAGGTCAATACCCTGGATCAACATGGATGTGAGAGAGAAACATTGATCGATTGTCTCCCTTATATGCTGTGACAGGGATGGAACCCACAGCCTTTTGGAGTGTGGGACTGTGCACCATGACCAAGTGGGATTTATCACAGGGCCGCAAGGCTGGTTTAACATCCACAAATCAAAAAATGTGGCACATCACATAAAAAAGCGTAGGATAAAATATCACATGACCCTATCAATAGATGCAGAAAACATATTCAATAAAATCCAGCACCCATTTTTGACAAAAACTCTCAGCAAAGTGGGAATAGAAGTATCATACCTCAAAATAATAAAGGCCATGTGTGAAAAACTTACAGCCAAAATCATCCTCAATGGGCAAAAAATTAAGAGCATTTCCCCTAAGACAAAAAGCAAGACAGACATGTCTCACAACAAAGAAAGGCTAAGGACCAGATGGCTTCACTGGCAAATCCCACCATATATTTTAAATGTCAGGAGCTCAGCTGAGTTGGGAGGGAGAGTCAGTTGAACTTCCAGGTGTCAGAGTAGGCCATTAAGGCAGCAAGCCCAAAATGAAAGTGTTATGCCTTTAATTGTTACTGTGATGGTATCAGTGAGAGTGTCCAACGGAGAAAATGCTAAATCCCGGGTTCCATACCCCTACCCCAGCCCCCAGCATGGTACACAGGCGGAAGTTCGGGTAGATCGATACAGATGTGGCTGAGAGGCCTGAACAAAACTTTCTGGTAGTTAATGGACCCTGAAGTCCGAGGAAGGGCAAGGTTATGTGCTAGGAGTGGGAAAATGCTGGGTACTGAGCACAGTGGGGTAAAGATCTTCAAGTTTTTCCTCCCCTCTCCCTTATACGGAGGTCTTGGCAGAAGAGCCTGAAGAGTAGCTCTGGTCAAGGCCTCAAATAAAGAAACCAAGGAATGAAGGGGCCTGTCCTAGGATGCAGATAGGTGAAGAGCGTGTCAAGCCAGAGAGGACCTGAGTCATTGACTAACCTCCGTCAGAGACAGCGGTTCATTAGCTGTGCCCCAAGTCTGCTGTGTGCAAGGCAGCCTTCCCCTGTGACACCAGTCAGGAGAGCCCTTGTAATTGCCTACGGTCGGGCCTAAAAAAATTCACATGTGGATTTTCAACCGGGAGTTGGACTCTTCATTAAAAAAACGACCACCAAAACTCTCCAAAAAATTAAATAGAACACTATGCTGCTTTCACACTCACAAATTCTAGGAGGCCAGCATTACTCTGATGTACCAAGGTCAAATGAAGATAATAAGAAACAAAATTAAACTACAACCAATTTCTCTCGCAAACCCTCAACAAAATACTGGCACACCGAATTGAACAGCTTAGCAAAAGGATTTTACAGCCTTACCAAGTCAGATTTATTCTTGGAATGGAGGAATGGTTTCAATGTATGAAAATCAGTCAGTTTAATATACCACATTAACAGAATGAAAGAAAAAAAAATACACGTCATCATCTCAGTTAATGTAGAAAAGCATTTGACAAGAATTCACTACCCTTTCGTAATGCAAGTACTCAAAATACTCTAATAGAAGGAAACTACCACAACACGATCCATGCCATTTATTGCAAGTCCATGGTTAGCATCGCACTCAATGGTGAGAGATCGAAAGCTTCTCCTATAAGATCGGGAACAGGGTAAGGATGCTTCTTTGTGTCACTTTTATTCAACACAGCCCTGGAAGTCCTAATCAGAGTAGTTAGTCAAGGAAAATATATATACATCTACATTGGAAAGGAAGAAGTAAATACATACCTGTTCAAAAACAGTAGGATTTTGTATATAGACAATCCTACCTATTAGACACAAAAACTGTTAGAACTGATAAAAAACTTGTAGCAAAACAGTAGTATACAAAATCAGCACACAAAACTCACTTTTGTTTCTACACACTAGCAAGAACTATCTAGAAAGGAAAACAATTCTATTTACAACAGCATCAGAAAGAATAACACATTAAGAAATAAACTTTTGTAAGGAGGCAAAGACATACACTGAACACTACAACACATTACTGAAGAAAATTAAGAAAGACACAAATAAAGGGAAAAGCATCTTGTGTATAAGGATGGGAAGACTTAAATTGTTAAGATATAAAGACCACGCAAAGCAACGGATTCAATGCAATTCCCATCAACGTTCCAATTTTTTTTTTTCAGAAATAGAAACATCCATTTTAAAATTAATCATCTGCCCTGGCTGGTGTGGCTCAGTGGATTGAGTGCCAGCCTGCAAATCAAAGGGTTGCCGGTTTGATTCCCAGTTGGGGCACATGCCTGGGTTACAGGCCAGGTCCCCAGTGTGGGGCGAGTGAGAGGCAACTGTACATTGCTGTTTCTCTTCAGCTTTCTCCCTTCCTTCCCCTGTTGCTAAGAATAAATAAATAGATAAAATCTTGGAAAAAATAAAATTCATGTGGAATCTCCAGAAATCTCAAACAGGCCAAACAATCTTGAAAACACACACACACACACACACACACACACAAAAACCCCAAAGTTGGAGGTCTAACACTTTCTTGGTTTCAAAAATTACTATAAGCTATGGTAATGAAAAGAGTGTGGCACTGACATATAGACAAACATATATAAAAGTGGAATAGAAAAGAGAACCCAGAAATACACCTTTATATATGGTTGTATTAGCAGTGAGTGCTACCAAAACACAGTACCATGGACAAAGTGGAGTAACCAGAAGAAATACACATTTTCATAGTTCTGGAGACCAGATGTCCTAGATCAAACTGCCCACTATCTGATTCTGGGAGAGAACTCTCTTTTTGGCCTCTACACTTGGCCTTTCCTCCACGGGGCATGGTGTGGGGAAAAGACCGCTCATCCTCTTCTTACAGGGACACCAAGCCTGTAGGAAGAAGGATCTACCCTTATGTCCAGACTTAACCTTTTTTACAGGCACTATTTCCAAATACAGTTACATTGGGATTAGGGCTTCAAAATACAGATTGAGGGGATACAATTTAGTCCATAAGAATAGTCAAATGATTTTTGACAATTGTGTCAAGACCATTTAATGGAGAAAAAAATCAGTGTTTCAACGAATGTGTTGGGAAAACTGGATATTCACATGCAAAAGAATGAAGTTGGACCCTTACTTGACAACAGAAATGGAAAAACACAGAGGAAGCAGTTGGAAGCAATCAAAGACCTAAACGTAAGATCTAAAACTATGAAAATATTAGAAGAAAACACAGGGGAAAAGATCTAAGACATTGTATTTGGCAATGATGCCTTGCATATGATACCAAAAACACAGGCGACAAAAGTAAAAATAGATAAATTGAACATCATCAAAATTTAAAACTTTTATGCATCAAAGGACACTATCAATGGAGTGAAAGAACTCACAGAATGGGAAAATTTATTTGTAAATCATGTGTCTGGTAAGGGATTGATATCCAGACTGTATAAGCAGCACTTACAAATCAAGTACAACAGCACTAAAAAACAAACATCTGATTTAAAAAAATGGGCAAAGGATGAGAGAGAAAATTTCTCCAAAGAAGATGTACAAATGGCCAAGAAGCACGTGAAAAGATGTTCAACATCACCACTCATTAGTGAAATGCAACTCAAAACCACCTTCCAATAGCACTTCACACTCCTTAGGGTGACTGTTGTTAAAATAAGAAAAGCAGCAAATAACGTGTTGGTGGGGTAGAGAGACATTAGAACCCGTGTGTGCAGTGGGAATGTGAAATGGGGCAGTTGCTGTGGAAAATGGTGGTGACTCCTCAGAAAATCAAGCATGCAATTACCATAGGATTCCAGTCCTGGAAATACACCCAAAAATAAGTGAAAACAGGAACTCAAACAGATATCCAGAGACTTGTATTCCTAACAGCATTACTCACAATAGCCAAAAGGTGGAAGCAACGCAAGTGTCCATCAATGGATGAATGGACAAACAAAATGCGGTGTATACATACAAGGCAATATTATTCAACCTTCAAAAACCTCTAACTGGGCATTTTCTGAAACTTTTGCCTCTTCAAAATTTTACCAATTTGAGCACTGAGGGGCAATTTGCAGATCAATCTTGATTGATTAATGTCTTTTCTTTTTTTTAAAGTTTTTTTTGTTTTGCTTTAAGATTTTATTTATTTATCTTAGAGGGGAAGGGAAGGAGAGAGAGAGAGAGAAATATCAATGCATGGTTGCCTCTCATGAGTCCCCTGCTGGGAACTGGCCTGCAACCCAGGTATGTGCCCAGGTATGGTCGATTTCCTGAGTGGGAATCGAACTGCGATTGTGTGGTTCACAGGCCTGCGCTCAATCCACTGAGCTACACCAGCCAGGGCAATGTCTTTTATTTTTAATCTGCTGATATCAGGAATTATTGGAATGTAGACTGAGTGTGGACAGTATAGAAATTCCCACATTAGGTCCTTTAGCTAAGGAAGATAGGGGTATTCTCCAGGGCAGAACTCCAGCCAAGCCCCCAGGACAGGAGGCAATCATGGACCCTGCAGACCAGCTGCCCGGTCTTAGCTGCAGTCACACTGGACTGGCCTCCTAGAGCAGCTCAGCTATGTTGAGAGGGATACAGGAAGCCTCCAGAAGGCTTGTTTCCTAGGCAGTGAGCTTTCCCACCACATCCCCACAGTGTTTTCCCCCACACACCTAACAACCCCTCTGCTGTGGGTCCGTTGGCTGTGCAGTCCTGCAGCTCCTCCATGGTGAGGGGCCTCTAAAAGCAGTGTCTCTATCCTGACCAACAGGGCCTTCCCTCCTCAGGTCAGACAGAGGTGAGTTTGGTGGAAAGTGACATCAGAGATTGGGACCATCTTCTCCTGCAAAATTCCTTTGCCCTTTCCCTCCTCTTCTTAGGCTTTAACATGAGGTAAGCTTCCTCAGAGCTATGCTAACAAAAAGGAAAATGCCTGAACTAATAAAACAGTTTATGTGAATCTACACACACACACACACTCAGTGAACAAGCACACTCAAATGCCCAAACAGAAGTGTGAGGAAGCTTGACATCCCAGAAACTAAGTCTGTTCAGACAGTAGTGATTAACATTGTTTTCAAAATGTTAGAAAGACAGAGAAGCAAGAAATGCTTACCTCATTGTTACTGGGAGCAGTTAAGCAGTTGCAATCAGGGAGCAGCAATCAGGGAGCAGTTGCACTGGGCTCGCTTTGCTGGGTGGGCTGCTCTGAGATCTGCCAGCCTGCCTTGCAGATAGTCAGATAAACTGAAGCCCCAGCACAGGGCTATATAAGGAAGGAAAACAGCAACTAATCAGGAAACTTGTGGGCGTGTCATTGCAAGAACAACTAAGAAACAGAAACTGGAAAGTGAAACTGACCATGGTCAGAATTCCTGCCCTCTGCAGGGACAAACAGAAACAATGATTGTTTTCTTCTGAGGAGAAGTTGGCAAAGAACAGTTTTTGCCATACCTGAATTCCTCTCTCAGCGTCTGTACCAAGCATGTTTACAGAAGCCTGGGAGCTAGAAGCTGCCAGTTATGCCCAGTTTGCTGACCCTGGAGCCAGGGACCCCTGTGACAATTGGCTGTGTGAACTTGCCAAGATCATGCTCAGGATCTATGCCTGTGTGCTCATCTGGAAACAGACTTTGCTCATTTTATGGTATAAAATTCTGCCAATCTCTAAACTGGAGCCTTAACCCAATTTCACTCTTATTTTCTGAGAGTAAAGTTGTATCTTAATTATTCTGTGCCTTCGCTTGCCCGTCTGGAGAATCAATGACAATAAGAGGCCCGTAACCTCTTCCTTAGTACACTGAGGCACAGAGAAATGTATGTGCTACCGTCTTGAGACTTCAAACAAAACGTTATTCCAAATGATAATATTTTCTCATTTTTAATGGTCTCTATTGTAGTTATGTAATGTGTCCTTGTTGCCCAGACAGGTTGGCACACTGTGTAAGCGTGCTGTCCAGTTCTCCTGGTGCCCAGGGCACCGGGGCTTGGTCTCCGTCAACCTGGGCCATGTCATCTTCTGTACCCGTGGGGTCTGTAGTAAGAGGTGGAGAAAAATAAGTGCTGAGACCGGGATCCTGGGTACAGGTTAGTCTCCTATTACTGCTGCCTGCCCAGCTCCTGTTTCTCCCTATCTTTGATGGGAAATTGCCTCGCTCTCCTGATACTTTAGAAAAGTGGCTATTCCCTGGCAGGTTTGCAAAACAAACTAATGCTAAACCACAGCTGATCTAGTCACGGGGAAGTGCTTTTTGAGAGGAGACAATCAGACCTGCTTTTCTGGAAAGCTGACACTGGCTAGTGTTGGACCTGTAGCAATGCATATGTGGGTACCGTTGTCAGCCATGTTCTTCCATGTGGCCTGAAAATAATAAAAACAAGGGAAGTTTAGCTACAGAGAACACCTTCAAGTGACTGGGCTGAAAAAGTAGAGAATTTGAGACAGGAGATGGAAAGTTCTGATGGTATCTCATGTCCACAGCTTCACCACTAAGAGTCAAAGGAGAAGGGCCCGGTGAGGTCTTGAGCTTTCCAGGTGAGTCCTGTATGGTATGAAAGCAGATCACCAACGACTGGACCTGGGGCCAGACTGAGGGGAGTGCCTAGTGCTGCAAGAGCCCAGTCAGTGGCCAGGGCTGGGAAGCAGATTTGCCTCAGACCCTACAGGAGAACTTCAGCTCACTGATGCTCATCATGAAGGCTGGTTGGCTGGATTCCAGAGGATGGCACAGAACAAAAGGACTGGAGGGAGACAGCCCCATTTTCAGTTAGCCTCCTCTATGGGGAAGGAATCTAGCATACTATAAATATATAATTTAATATACACCACTCCTAATTAAGTGACCAGGACACTGTCACTTTGGGTTTCAGCTTGAAAGAAATAAACAATCCACCTAGACCAGGAATGAAGGAAATAGGCCAAATAAAGGAACACCTGCAAGGATTTTTTTTTTTTGAAAAGGAGATAAAGTTTAATATTTTATACAAGGTTAAGGGATACACCAAAGGTTGCTGTGGTAAGTGCTAGTATATAAGAATTATCTATACATAAAATGTATACCAATTTACATTGTGTAATCTAATTTAGATACATTATTATCCACTACTTTTGATGGAGTCCAGGGTATCTATTATTTTTTTTCTCAATTTTTTTATTTAATTATTTTTCAAGTACAGTTTTCTGTCTATTACTCCCATCCCATCCCACCCCCCATCCTCCCCCCTCCCTCCCATTTCCACCCTTCTCAGTTGTTGTCCATGTATCCTTTATATAGGTTCCTCTAAATCCCTCCCTTATTTCCCCTGAAATTCCCTCCCCTCTCCCCTCCGGTCACTTTCAGCCTGTTCTCTATTTCAGTGTCTTTGGTTATATTTTGCTTGCTTGTTTGCTTTGTTGTTTAGCTTCCTGTTAGAGGTGAGATCATATGGTATTTGTCCTTCAACACCTGGCTTATTTCACTCAGCATAATGCTTTCCAGTTCCATCCATGTTGTTGCAAAAGGTAGGAGCTCCTTCTTTCTTTCTGCAGCATAAAATTCCATTGTGTATATGTACCA